>NC_084623.1:21458245-21480745 GCF_033978795.1 Nerophis ophidion | reverse complement strand
GATTTTCTTATTCAAACGAGGATAGCAGGTCCATTTTATGTGTCAAAATTGATCATTTTTGCGATATTGCCATATTTTTGCTGAAATGATTTAGTAGAGAACATTGACGATAAAGTTTGCAACTTTTGGTCCCTAATAAAAAAGCCTTACCTTTACCGGAAGTTGCAGACGATGACGTCACTGGTGTGAGGGCTCCTCACATCCTCACATTGTTTATAATGGGAGCCTCCAACAGAAAGAGCTATTCAGACCGAGAAAACGACAATTTCCCTATTAATTTGAGCGAGGATGAAAGATTTGTGGCTGAGGATAATGACAGCGAAGGATTAGAAAAAAATAAAAAAAGAAAATTAAAAGAAAAAAAGGTAATTGCATTGTGAGCGATCCAGATGTTTTTAGACACATTTACTAGGATAATTCTGGGAAATCCCTTATCTTTCCATTGTGTTGCTAGTGTTTTGGTGAGTTAAATAGTACCTGATAGACGTAGGGCGCAAGCGCCGCAGATCTCCGGTAAGAGGCGACTTTTTACCACAATTTTCCCACCGAAACCTGCTGGTTGACAAGTGGTCGGGAACCATGTTCGCTTGACCGCTATGATCCATAGTAAAGCTTCACCTCCCGGAATTTTAAACAAGGAAACACCGTGTGTTTGTGTAGCTAAAGGCTAAAGCTTCCCACCTCCATCTTTCTACTTTGACTTTGACTTCTCCATTATAAATTTAATAAATTGCAAACGATTCAGCAACACAGATGTCAATACTTTGACTTCTCCATTATTAATTTAACAAATTGTAAACGATTCAGCAACACAGATGTCCAGAATACTGTGTAATTGCGCGGTGAAAAGAGACGACTTTTAGCCACAAGTGGTGTTGCGCTAATATGTCCCCTCCAACCCGAGACGTCACGCGCACGTGTCATCATACGCATCATCATTCCGCGACGTTTTCAACAAGAAACTCCGCGGGAAATTTAAAATTGTAATTTAGTAAACTAAACCGTCCGTATTGGCATGTGTTGCAATGTTAATATTTCATCATTGATCTATAAACTATCAGACTGCGTGGTCGGTAGTAGTGGGTTTCAGTAGGCCTTTAAATCCTACCCTTGAGGGCTAATATACTCAAGTTGTTGAACCACGCAGAAGCCATTGATCAGTGTTAGGAGTGCGTATGTCTAATAAGAAAGACAACATGTAGTTTGGTGTCTCACCACAGCCGAGCTCGTCCTCGCCATTGTCACAGTCCACCTTTCCATCACACTGGGCTGAACTTATTATGCACTGCGATGAAAAGCCGCACTGAAACTTCCCCGCGCAGTTCCCAGACCCTACACACATACACATTAAAAATATTCACAATCTCATTAGTCTTTTTTTCCAAATGCCATTTATTTTGCATCCAAGAAGAACATTAAAGACAGGCTGGTTCGTTGTTTTTTTTTGGTAATAAAACCTGTAGACCACAGTATGTATCAACAAAAATATGTTATTTACTATTCAGAAATTACATAGGTGAACTTGTTATGTAGAATGTTTAAAATAAATGTCAACGTTTCAATCAATTGTTTGCTTGTATTCAAAGTACATTGTCGTACCAAGCACAGAACACTGTGAAGTTTTTTTTTTCCAACAATTAAATTGGTTATGGTAAATGGGTTATACTTGTATAGCGCTTTTCTACCTTCAAGGTACTCAAAGGGCTTTTACACTATTTCCACATCCACCCATTCACACACTGATGGCGGGAGCTGCCATGCAAGGCCCGAACCACGACCCATCAGGAGCAAGGGTGAAGTGTCTTGCTAAAGGACACAACGGACGTGAATAGGTTGGTAGAAGGTGGGGATCAAACCAGGAACCCTCAGGTTGCTGGCACGACCAGTCTTCCAACTGCGCCCCATTAAATTGAAAAATATACCACAGTGTAAGTGTAAACTTCATCATCATAACAAGGAGTCGAGCACTCACCTCCAAAGCCAAAAACAAAGGCCAGACAGACCACCACGATGATCAATGCGCAAATGAACAATTTCACACTATGACCAAGCAGTTTTCGGATCCAACTTCCTTCCGCGCCGTCTTCTGTCAAAACAATATAATATAACTTTCAGTAGTAGTCATGCTATTACAGTTTTTTTGTTGTTTTTTTTTTCAATCGCTAACAAGCCCTTCAGATGCATTTTCTAAACTCATAACACAGACTTACACTTACAAACCACAATTAACCAAATAGATAATTGTCTTCTCAAAAACACATTTTGTTAAATATATACTAGTTCGTCTTTTCAAAATAGACCACAGCTTTCTCTGCATACACTGACTTTACGAAAACACTGGAAATCTGTCTCAAAACTAAATTATTTTGTCAAAGAATAACACGTGTTTTCACTGCACAGGGTGCATGCAGTCAATCAAATTAGACCAGGGTTCAAAATACTGGCTATCGTTGACATTCGACCTGGGATCGGTAGGTTGTGAGTTCCCAACCCTGGCCGAGTCATACCAAGCACTATAAAAATGGATCCCATTTACCTCCCTGCTTGGCACTCAGATTCAAGGGTTGGAATTGGGGGTTAAATCTCCAAAAATGATTCCCGGGCGCGGCCACCGCTGCTGCTCACTGCTCCCCTCACATCCCAGGGGGTGATCAAGGGTGATGGGTCAAATGCAGAGAATAATTTTGCCACACCTTGTCTGTGTGTGACAATCATTGTTACTTTAACTTTAACATTACAAAAACTGCATAAGGTCCTCCAGTGGCCATGTGACGAACTACATGGAAGGGGCCTGCTGAGGGTTTATGTTGTCTGTCTGTGTTAGCGTCTTGTCCAAGTAGTACCCCGACTTCCGTATTTGCAGGCAAAACATGCCATCCACCATTTTTACACTAAATGTATTGGTTGGGAACTGTGTGTCCACATCGATCCATCCATTTTCTACCGATTGTCCCTTTTGGGGCCGTGGGGGGTGCTAGAGCCTAAACCATCTGAAGGCGGCGTACACCCTGGACAAGTCGCTACCTCATCGCAGGGCCAACACAGATAGACAGACAACATTCACACACTAGGGCCAATTTAGTTTTGCCAATCAACCTATCCCCAGGTGCATGTTTTTGGAGGTGGAAGGAAGCCGGAGTACCCGGAGAAACCCACGCATTCACGGGAAGGCATGTAAACTCCACACAGAAAGATCCCGAGCCTGGGATTGAACTCAGGACCTTCATATTGTAAGGCACATGCGTTAACCCATGTTCCACCGTGCTGACCCTGTATGTCCACATGTAAAAAGTAAATCATTTGTTTTCCTTTACAGTATTCTACAGGAGGTACAGTAGAAATAATGTTTACAATATGGTAAAAGAGAAAAGGTGTTCCAGTATTTCTTACAATGAACAAAATATCCATTAAACATACAACAGAATTCTGAACAAAAAACAACAGCAAAACCCCAGATATGTGTTACTGTATGGCCTTAATGACATGTCAGGTGAGAAGTAAAACAATCCATGTAAAACGCGGTTCGCACCATACTTATGTGGTGGTTTGTTACGGTTTTTTCCAATTGCTTACACACTAAATTTTAAATGATCCATCTCGACGGGCAGATGATGATTAGAATCAGTAACTGAGGCTTTTGAGCATGTTCTTTCATAGAGTTGCTGTTGCCTACGTCTGCACATGTAGCCTATACTCTATGCGGTCATTTGTATTCATCTCCAGATTATTTTTCAAACCTTGTAATTAGAGATGTCCGATAATATCAGACTGCTGATATTATCGGCCGATAAATGCTTTAATATGTAATATCGTAAATTATCGGTACCGGTTTCAAAAAGTTAAATTTATGACTTTTTGACGTGAACCCGCACCAAACAAGAATGACAAACACATTTTGGGAGAACATCCGCACCGTAACACAGCATAAACACAACAGAACAAATACCCAGAACCCCTTGCAGCTCTAACTCTTCCGGGACTCTACAATATGGATCGAACCCAGGAGCTTCGCACTGTGAGGCACACGCACTACCCCCTGGTCCCTATGTTACAATAAATATTGGATAGATAATTAATAATAGAATTGGATATTAAGAGTATGGGAAAGATCGACTGCTATATTGTTTACTTCCCTAACGACCTCCTTAAAATTCTGTCCTTAAAGTTTTGTAATCAATCAGACATATCAAGCAGCTAAAATGTGTCAAACATGGATAATGGTTTATGGTTTAAGTTTAATTTGAACATGCATGCAATTACAACATGATACATCTTAATTTCCAGTTTTCAAGTGTGGAGAGAGTTTTGCATTTTGTCACAACATCCCTTGTAATGGATTTAAATGGGTGTGATTTAGTTTTTTTTGTTTTACATGCTGTTTGGACATTTTGGTAACACTTTACTATAGGGAACATATTCTAAGTAATAAAGACTTAATTTAGAGTTATTTGGATACTAGGGGAACATATAAGGGTTAGGGTTAGGTTTTGTTTTAGGGTTTAGGGTTACAAATGAGCAATAATTCTGAGGTTATTGAGAAAAGACTCTTAGTTAATGGCTTACTAGTTGTATAATAAGGCCATGCAGAATAAGGCATTAATAAGTACTTAATAATGACTAATTAGTAGCCAAGCTGTTACTAATTTGCATGTTAATAAGCAACTAATTAATGGTAAATATGTTCACCATACTAAAGTGTTTCCGACCACAGGTTGTGTTATGTGTGACCATGTGTGTTGACTCTTTGTGCTGGATGCATTTTTTTTTTTTTTTGCTGCATGACCAGGGAAGGTTGTTTAAATTGGGTCATTTGAGTATGCTTTTCTGTTTTGTCTTCAAAGCATAATTTAGGATGGCAAATAAAATGGTGGCAAATAAGCAACAATCACATTGTCAGATATTTAAAATGACCATGAAAACACCCGGGCAGCACGGTGGGAGAGAGGGGTTAGTGCATCTGCCTCATAATACAAAGGTCCTGAGTAGTCCTGGGTTCAATCCCGGGTTTGGGATCTTTCTGTGTGGAGTTTGGGTACTCCGGGTTCCTCCCACTTCCAAAGAAGTGGGAATGTTGTCTGTCTATCTGTGTTGGCCCTGCGATGAGATGGCGACTTGTCCAGGGTGTACACCGCCTTCCGTCCGATTGTAGCTGAGATGGGCACAAGCGCCCCCTGCGACCCCAAAGGGAGTAAGCGGTAGAAAATGGATGGATGGATGGGTGTGAATGTGAGTATGAATGTTGTCTGTCTATCTGCGTTGGCCTTGCGATGAGGTGGCGACTTGTCCAGGGTATACCCCGCCTTCCGCCCGATTGTAGCTGAGATAGGCACCAGCGTGACCCCAAATGGAATAAGTGGTAGAAAACACCCTGCGGGCCAGATTCCCTGTTGATTAAAGTAATTGCATCTTGCAGGCAAAACTGAAGACGCCCCGCGTCCCAAGGTAGTTCTCTAAACAGATTGTGCTCCCTTACTCTGCCCACGTTTGCTATAAAGTGTGCTGTTAAGTTGGCACAGTTATTAAGTTTGCACAGGTTTTAGTACATGCAAACTTTTAGTAAACTAGGCCCTCTGACTGTCTGTTTAGAATAAACTGACCGTTAAAATTCCAGAGCAGTGTTTTTCAACCTTATCTGAGCGAAGGCACATTTTTTTGGTTGAAAAAATCTCGAGGCACACCATAAGCAGAAAACATTACAGAAATGAAACTCAACAGCCGATATTGACAAAAAAAAGTTTTCTCACAATTGTTGGCTATGAATTCAAACTATAACCAACCATGCATCACTGTAGCTCTTGTCTCAAAGCACTGTCACGATTTGTCACATCAAGCCATGACTTGTTTGGTGGTTTGGGTGTGTTCCTGTGTGTAGTGTTTTAATTATTGCCTCGCGCTCCTATTTTGTTGTTGCTTGTCATGTCATGTACGGATGTACTTTGTGGACGCCGTCTGCTGCTCCACACGCTGTAAGTCTTTGCTGTCGTCCAGCATTCTGTTTTTCGTTTACTTTGCAGCCAGTTCAGTTTACGCTTCGTTTTGCATAGTCATCCCTAAGCTTCAATGCCTTTTCTTAGCGGCACTTGCCTTTTATTTTACTTTTGGTTTAAGGATTAGCTACCTTTTTACCTGCATGCTGCCTCCCACTGCCGTCTGCATATTGTAATCAGGACAAACCAGGTGTATTTGGTACTCATATTCACAAAATGTAGAAATGTAGTCCTTTCACTATAGAGCAGGGGTCACCAACGCGGTGCCCGCGGGCACCAGGTTGCCCGTAAGGACCAGATGAGTCGCCCGCTGGCTTGTTCTAAAAATAGCTCAAATAGCAGCACTTACCAGTGAGCTGCCTCTATTTTTTCAATTATATTTATTTACTAGCAAGCTGGTCTAGCTTTGCTCGACAAATAGAATTTGAAAATACAAGAAAATATTTTAAAGACTTGGTCTTCACTTGTTTGAATCAATTCATTTATTTTTTACTTTGTTTCTTATAACTTTCAGAAAGACAATTTTAGAGAAAAAAATACAACCTTAAAAATGGTTTTAGGATTTTTAAACATATATACCTTTTTACCTTTTTAAATTCCTTCTTCTTTCATGACAATTTAAATCAATGTTCAAGTATTATTTTTTTTATTATTGTAAAGAAATAATAAATACATTTTAATTTAATTCTTCATTTAGCTTCTGTTTTTTCGACGAAGAATATTTGTGAAATATTCCTTCAAACTTATTATGATTAAATAAAACAATATATATCCTGGCAAACCTAGAAAATCTGTAGAATCAAATTTAAAACTAATTTCAAAGTCTTTTGAATTTCTTTTAAAAATGTTGTTCTGGAAAATCTAGAAGAAATAATGATTTGTCTTTGTTAGAAGTATAGCTTGGTCCAATTTGTTATATATTCTAACAAAAAGCAAATAGGTTTTTAACCTATTTAAAGCATGTCATAAAAATTCTAAAATTAATCTTAATCAGGAAAAATTACTAATGATGTTCCAAAATTTTTTTTTTTTTTTTCAAAAAGATTCGAATTAGCTAGTTTTTGTCTTCATATTTTTCGTAATTGAAGATAAACTTTGTTTCAAAATTTTATTTTCATTTTTTTGTGTTTTCTCCTCTTTTAAACCGTTCAATTAAGTGTTTTTTTCATCATTTATTCTCTACAAAAAACCTTCCGTAAAAGGAAAAAAAATGTACGACGGAAAGACAGACAGAAATACCCATTTTTTTATTTATATATATATATATATATATATATATATATATATATATATATATATATATATATATATATATATATATATATATATATATATGTATATATATATATGTATATATATAGATTTATTTATTAAAGGTAAATTGAGCAAACTGGCTATTTCTGGCAATTTATTTAAGTGTGTTTCAAACTGGTAGCCCTTCGCATTAATCAGTACCCAAGAAGTAGCTCTTGGTTTCAAAAAGGTTGGTGACCCCTGGTTACCCCTAAGACCATCACCTATTGCTTCATCACATCCATGCAAACTATCTTTTATTGTTGTTATAGTACAAGTACTGCACGGGTTACCACTTACCATAAATAAATGGCTGCACTTTGATATCCGGCATGGTGGGACGACATGCAGTTAAAGTTTGGGAGTCTGCGGGTTTACTGAAGTTGTTCCCAGAATAGAAGTCAGCACTTGAGCTGCCCACAGGGCAGACGCTAATTGTGTTTTGGGTCTCCATCACAGAGACCAATTCAACCCTGGCAGAGTTCCGCTGCTCAGATGCCTTTAGGCTAAATTCCTAAAATGAAACAAACAAGAGAAAATAAATTATGAATGTTTGTATTTTTTTGTACCAAAGGGCAACATCCTGAATATTTTGAATGGTAAAGACAGAAAGTTTAAGCAACCAAGTAAGTAAGTAGACCAAAATGTGGCAAATTTCACTTAGTATGTAATATGCAATTTTTTTCATGTCAAAATCAAAATAAATAATTGCAATTAGTAAAAAAATTTTTTTTAAAAGAAGTATTTTATTAACACATTTTTCCCAGGCTTGTCTAGGTACCAATATTTTGGTACCGGGACCAAAATGTATTTCGATACCTTTCTAAACAAAGGGGACCACCAAAAATGGCATTATTGGTTTTATTTAAAATTTTTAAAAAATCTTAGGGTACATTAAACATATTTTTCTTATTGCAAGTTTGTCCTTGAATAAAATAGCGAACATACGAGGCCATTTTTCTTTTATTATTAAGTAAACAAACAAATGCTCCTAATTTGTCTGCTGACATATACAGTAACATATTGTGTCATTTTCCATTCTATTATTTGGTCAAAATTATAAATTACAAGCTGTAAAAATTGATTAATAATTTACTTAATATCTGCTTACTGTCATGATCATGTTTTGTATTTTCTGTTAGTTTTGGACTCCCTTTAGTTCCTTTTTGCGCACCACTGAGTTTGTTTTTGTTGCCATGGTTGCTCATTGTGTTCACCTGTCTCTGATTAGTGGTCGCCCGCTCACCTGCTTCCCGAGCAATAATCAGAGGCATTATTTAAGCCTGCATTTGCCGGTCAGTCGGCCTGGCGTCATTATTTGCTTCATGCAACCTTCTACGTAAGTTGTTTGTTTCATGCCAAAGCTACGTGTTTATTTCTTGTCCATAGTCCATGCTAAATGAAGTGAAGTGAATTATATTTATATAGCGCATTTTCTATAGCGACTCAAAGCGCTTTACATAGTGAAACCCAATATATAAGTTACATTTAAACCAGTGTGGGTGGCACTGGGAGCAGGTGGGTAAAGTGTCTTGCCCAAAAACACAAAGGCAGTAACTAGGATGGCAGAAGTGGGGATCGAACCTGGAACCCTCATTTTGCTAGCAAGGCTATACCGCTCGGTTGGTATAAAGTGTAGCTTTAGCTTCAAGTGCGGTCAGGCACGTTGTTCTGTTGGCTCGTTTTCTGTTTTTTGTACCTCTTTGAGTTTTGATAATTAAATCATCTTCCCACCTGCACGCCATGTCCGGAGTGGTCCGTCTGCATTTCGAAAACCCCGTCTTGACACTTACTTTCTCTTTTAACATGTTCTATCTACTCTTCCGTTAAAGTGTAATAATCACTTATTCTTCTGTTGTTTGGATGCATTACATTAGATTTGGATGATACCACAAATGCAGGTATCAATCCGATACCAAGTAGTTACAGGATCATACATTGGTCAAATTCAAAGTTCTCATGTGTCCAGGGACATATTTCTTGAGTTTATGAATATAATATTAGTAAAATTAAAAAAAAATACATTTTTACAGATGATTACATCAAAATATTGATGTAATCATAGTAGTATCGAGTAGATACGCTCTTGTACTTGGTATCATTACGGTGGATGTCAGGTGTCGATCCACCGATGGCATTTGTTTACATTTTGACGCCAGTGAGCTATCATACCCTCCTACGGTGTGTAGTGAAGCAGGTTTAGCTATTCCTCGCCCTGCAGGGATGATACATGTAAGAAATGTACTTTGTCGACATGGAGGCGAGGATTAGTGATTTAGAAGTAGCTAAAGTAGCTAGCCATGTCTTAAAGCACCTCTTCCTGAGGGAGTTTCAGTGTTATAACTTCACCTTTATCTTTAGTTATTAAGCCATAATGCGTCTTTTCTCCCTTTTCTGTCTACACACTGTGTCTGCTTGTAAGTACTCTGTGATTGTGTGCTGCCGAACATGCTTCTCTGCTCGTAAAACCAGCAATGTCATAACGTGACGACGCGCCACCATGCCTGTAAAAAAAAAATACGGCGAACTGGTACTGTTCAAACAGAGTCTAACCGTTTTTTGATTCATTAGTACCGCGATACTATACTGGTACCGGTATACCGTACAACTGATGGTGTGTTTGATGGAGAAGCAGCAAGAAGGAGATACCGAAGAAGTCTACTCTCCAAAGTAAATGTTGTACATTACATTATCATAAAACTACTGTAGTTGTTTGTACCACATTCTATTATTATTTTTTTCAATTCACTGACTTTGTTTGTCCTTTCGGAACTTAAGCTGGGAAGCAGCACCGGTTAACAGTGCAGTGCAGAGAAAACAAAGTCACAATAACAGACATCAATTACATCGGCGCACACACAAACAATGAGCACCATGGCGCACATATCATATATAATAAATATACAAAAACTATGTTAGATGGCTAAAATGCCAAGAATTTGAGTCCTTGAATTCGTAATCAAGGACTCCAATTACCTGGGGATAGGTTGATTGGCAACACTAAATTGGCCCTAGTGTGTGAATGTGAGTGTGAATGTTGTCTGTCTATCTGTGTTGGCCCTGCGATTGGGTGGCGACTTGTCCAGGGTTTACACTGCCTTCCGCCCGATTGTAGCTGAGATAGGCGCCAGCGCCCCCCGCGACCCCAAAAGGGAATAAGCGGTGGAAAATGGATGAATGGATGGAATCCGTAATCAAAGATTCAATCAGTCATTATGATTCTATATAGCTGAGCTACCTATCCTTTTTATACAATATTATCTAAAAAGTGTGTTTTTCTTTTTAAAAGCTCCATGTTAAGATTGTGCTGTTTTACGGGGAGAAACAGTGATTAAATTGATTTCAGTGACGTTTCGCAAAATTTGTCCACTCATAATAAATAATTAATAAAAAACTTTTTTTTTTTACAAAATTATTCAATAATTCCATCCTTCCATCCATTTTCTAACGCTTGTCCCTTTTGGGGTGCCGGGGGGTTTGCTGGAGCCTATCTCAGCTGCATTCTGGCGGAAGGCAGTGTACACCCTGGACAAGTTGCCACCTCATCACAGGGCCAACACAGATAGACAGACAACATTCACACTCACATTCACACACTAGGGCCAATTTAGTGTTGCCTATCAACCTATCCCCAGGTGCATGTCTTTGGAAGTGGGAAGAAGCCGGAGTACCCGGAGGGAACCCACGCAGTCACGGGGAGGACATGCAAACTCCACACAGAAAGATCCCGAGCCCGGGATTGAACCCAGGACTACTCAGGACCTTTGTATTGTGAGGCACATGAACTAACCCCTCTCCCACCATGCTGCCCACTCAATAATTATGACTCATATTTAACTCATATTTAGTTTTGACTCATATTTATTAAATAATTTTGACAAAAGTATAACTTATAATTTTTAGATATTTTTTGTCCATCCATCCATTTTCTACATTGTAGCTTCCTCCTACTTCCAAAAACATGCACCTGGGGATAGGTTGATTGGCAACATTAAATTGGCCCTAGTGTGTGAATGTGAGTGTGAATGTTGTCTGTCTATCTGTGTTGGCCCTGTGATGAGGTGGCGACTTGTCCAGGGTGTACTCCACCTTCCGCCCGATTGTAGCTGTGATAGGCACCAGCGCCCCCCGTGACCCCAAAGGGAATAAGCAGTAGAAAATGGATGGATCATTACCATGAATTGATTAACGTGGACCCCGACTTAAACAAGCTGATAAACGTATTGGGGTATTACCATTTAGTGGTCAATTGTACAGAATATGTACTGAACTGTGCAATATACTAATAAAAGAATCAGTCAATCAATCAATGGATGGATGTACTTTAGTTAGTTTTAGTAAACATTGAACCAATAAATAAACAAATAAAAAATAAAACTACAAATGCTGTCAATTTTTTTTAAGTATCCACTCTTTTAGTGACAAATTTAAAAAATATCAGTCATACTTAGTTATGACTCATATTTAATAAATAATTTTGACAAAAGTATAATTTTTAGATATTTTTTGTCCATCCATCCATCATTTTCCTACCGCTTGTCCATCTCGGGGTCGCGTGGTAGGGGGTTGGGGGTTCGCTGCATAGGACAAGTTGCCACTAGTGCTAAATTCAAAATACAAAAAACAAATAAAAATACATTGTACTTTAGTTAGTTTTAGTAGACATTTAACCAATAAATAAAGAAATTAAAAATAAAATGAAAATACAAATGCTGTCAAAATTAAAAAAAAAAAAAAAGTATGCACTTTTTTAGTGAGGAATGTAAAAATGATCAGCCATATTTATTAAATATTTTGTCACTGGTGCAAAAATAACGATATATATATATTTGTTTTAATGATACGTCTCACCGGAAGTCTGCAGTACAAACACGTTGATCCAAACTCAAACATGAATTTCACTAAAGACCATAATCGTGTTCATTTTACTTTTGAAGATGTGGGATATGTTCCATTTACCGCAGTGTTGCTGGCACAATCTGCACTACGGACGTCACACAAGGAGGGATTAAGTCAAACCAAAAAAAAAATCATGACGAAAAATACAGCAGTTACGATTGATTTAAACAAGCTTTGTTTTGAAATCATGTCCAAACTTAGTGATGACGTCAGTAAAGCTCCGGGTCATGACGACACGGCCCGAAGTGACACGAGTGTGGTTGACGAAAGTAACGCACGTCTTTTACGCACCGCGACATTTACACTGCGCTAAGCTACTAAGGGATGATTTACACCAGTGGTTCTCAATCTTTTTTCAGTGATGTACACCTTGTGAACATTTTTTTAAATTCAAGTACCCCCTAATCTAGGGGTAAGGAACCTATGGCTCTAGAGCCAGATGTGGCTCTTTTGATGACTGCATCTGGCTCTCGGGTAAATCTGAGCTGATATTGCTTAACATGATAAGTAATGAATGTAATCACAATGTTAAAAATAATGTTCAAAATATAAAACATTCTCTTGTATTTTAATCCATCCAACTGTTTTCTACCGCACCTGTTCAAGAAATAACAATGTTGTTAAAAATAATTTAGAGACTTATTATACTCTAAAAATGTTGGTTTTACTTATAAAATGCACGCATTAGGCAGTGTTAAAAAATATATGGCTCTCACGGAAATACATTTTAAAATATTTGGATTTCATGGCTCTCTCTGCCAAAAAGGTTCCCGACTCCTGCCCTAATCAGAGCAAAATATTTTTGGTTGAAAAAAAGATAGAAGTAAAATACAGCACTATGTCATCAGTTTCTGATTTATTAAATTGTACAACAGTGCAAAATATTGCTCATTTGTAGTGGTCTTTCTTGAACTATTAGGAAAAAAAAGATATAAAAATAACTAAAAACTTGTTGAAAAATAAACAAGTGATTCAATTATTAATAAAGATTTCTACACATAGAAGTCATCAACTTAAAGTGCCCTCTTTGGGGATTGTAATAGAGATCCATCTGGATTCATGAACTTAATTCTCAACATTTCTTCACAAAAAAAGAAATCTTTAACAATATTTATGCAACATGTCCACAAAAATCTAGCTGTCAACACTGAATATTGCTGCTAGACTTTTGACAAGAACAAGAAAGTTTGATCACATTGGCTCACCTGCACTGGCTTCCTGTGCACTTAAAATGTGACTTTAAGGTTTTACTACTTACGTATAAAATACTACACGGTCTAGCTCCATCCTATCTTGCCGATTGTATTGTACCATATGTCCCGGCAAGAAATCTGCGTTCAAAGGACTCCGGCTTATTAGTGATTCCCAAAGCCCAAAAAAAGTCTGCGGGCTATAGAGCGTTTTCATTTCGGGCTCCAGTACTCTGGAATGCCCTCCCGGTAACAGTTCGAGAAGCACCTCAGTAGAAGCATTTAAGTCTCACCTTAAAACTCACTTGTATACTGTAGCCTTTGAATAGACTCCCTTTTTAGACCAGTTGATCTGCCGTTTCTTTTCTTTTTTCTCCTATGTCCCACTCTCCCTTGTGGAGGGGGTCCGGTCCGATCCGGTGGCCATGTACTGCTTGTCTGTGTATCGGCTGGAGACATCTCTGCGCTGCTGATCCGCCTCCGCTTAGGATGTTTTCCTGCTGGCTCCGCTGTGAACGGGACTCTCGCTGCTGTGTCGGATTCGCTTTGGACTGGACTGGACTGTGTGGATCCATTATGGATTGAACTTTCACAGTATCATGTTAGACCCGCTCGACATCCATTGCTTTTCTCCTCTCCAAGGTTCTCATAGTCATCATTATCACCGACGGCCCACTGGGTGTGAGTTTTCCTTGCCCTTATGTGGGCCTACCGAGGATGTCGTAGTGGTTTGTGTTGTGGTTTGTGCAGCCCTTTGAGACACTAGTGATTTAGGGCTATATAAGTAAACATTGATTGATTGATTGATTTCTTTCCACAGTTTATGAACTTACATTCATATTTTGTTGAAGTATTATTCAATAAATATATTTATGAAGGATTTTTGAATTGTTGCTGTTTTTAGAATATTTAAAAAAAAATTCTCACGTACCCCTTGGCATACCTTCAAGTACCCCCAGGGGCACGCGTACCCCCATTTGAGAACCATTGATTTACAAGACTACAATGCGTCAGCAGAATATAGTTTGATAAAATTCTTATAACTTTGTTGCTTTTTATGATGCTTAAAACGCAGCCGCAATACGCAGGCGCTATAATAAATGCTTCATCATTTACAGTACATATAGACATACTGTACAAATACATTCACTGTACAAACATACATATAAACATACATTCACTCAACAAACATACATATCGACATACTGTACATGTACAAGCACATATACATATAATCACGTTTAATCAAACATATATTTTCGTAGTTGCCCTTGGGGAAACTGGGTAAAACACGGCAAACTGACAAAGCTTAACCTTTTGTTACTATAACAATCTACAAGGTTAATAGGTTAATAAACTGGACTTCAGCTCGGCGTTCAACACCATCATCCCGCAGCACTTGGTGAGCAAACTGGCCCCCCTTGGATTCAGTACCCCCTTATGCAACTGGATGCTTGACTTCCTCACAGACAGACCCCACCCAGTCTGAGAGTGGGCGACAACACCTCCAGCACCGGCTCCCCCCAGGGTTGCATCCTGAGTCTGCTGCTGTTCACATTGATGACCCATGACTGCTGCGCCAGGTCCACTACTAACCACATTGTGAAGGGTGCGGACGACACAACAGTAGTGGGCCTCATCCGTGACAACAATGACATGAGGAGGTGAAACATCTTGTTGACTGGTGCAGAACCGAAAACCTGGTCCTGAACATTGACAAGACCAAGGAGATCATCGTTGACTTCAGGAGGCACTAGTCCAACCACATTCCACTCTTCTTCATCAACAACAACAACAACAACACAGCAGTGGAGATGGTAAGCAGCACCAAGTTCCTGGGGGTGAAGATAACTGACAACATGACCTGGTCCCTACACAACATAAACACTACAGAACAAATACCCAGAATCCCATGCATCCCTAACTCTTCCGGACTACATTATACACCCCCCCCCCCTTCCCCCCATCTGTCAGTTGAGGTGGGTGGGGTTGGGGGCGGGGGGGGTGTTAGCAGGGTAGCCCGGAAAAGTTAGGGATGCATGGGATTCTGGGTATTTGTTCTGTTGTGTTTATGTTGTGTTACAGTGCGGATGTTCTCCCAGAATGTGTTGTAATTCTTGTTTGATGTGGGTTCACAGTGTGGCGCATATTAGTAAGACTGTTAAAGTTGTTTAAACGGGCACTCTCAGTGTGACCTGTATGGCTGTTGAACAAGTATGCCTTGCAGTCACTTACGTGTGTCTGCAGAAGCCACATACAACATGTGGACGGTCTGGCAAGCTGTTTGTTACGGTTGTAGAGGGAGCGAAACGCATTATCATCATTGCACGCCCTTATTATTGTTGATTGAGTGAAAATCAGCAGACATTCGAGAGAATAATTGCTCTGAAATTGGGGAGTCTCCCGAAAAAATTGGGATGGTTGGCAAATGTGATGTTGTCAAGCGGCATTCAAATAAAACTCGCAGGCCGCACTAACATTAAATTTTCATATTAAGGTGCGGGCCGTGTGTCTGAGACCCCTGGTTTATACATAGCACAAAGCAAAAAAAAAACTTTGTACGCTGTGTTATTTCATTTTTTAAATTTCAAAAGAGTTTTGTGGCTCCCATTTGTTGTGAAACGGGTCAAAATGACTCTGAATGGTAAAGGTTGCCGACCCCTGATCTAGTGGTATGCCAAAGAATCACATTGTTTTATTTTCCTGTATTAAAACACAGTGTTACTGTTCAAACTGTGTGTAATGTTACAGTGACCAAAAATCCATCCATTTTCTACCGCTCGTCCCTTTTTTGGGTCGCTGGTGCCTATCTCAGCTGCATTCGGGCGGAAGGAAGTGTACACCCTGGACAAGTCGCCACCTCATCACAGGGCCAACACAGATAGACGAACAACATTCACACTCACATTCACACACTAGGGTCAATTTAGTGTTGCCAATCAACCTATCCCCAGGGGGTGATCAAGGGTGATGGGTCAAATGCAGAGAATAATTCTGCCACATCTAGTATGTGTGTGACAATCATTGGTACTTTAACTTTTAACTTTAACCTATCCCCAGGTCTATGTCTTTGGAGGTGGAGGCAGTCACGGGGAGAACATGCAAACTCCACACAGAAAGATCCGAAACTTAAACCCAGGACTACTCAGGACCTTCGTATTGTGAGGCAAATGCACTTCGAATTGTGAGGCAGATGCACTCTGCCACCGTGTTGCCCCGTGACCAAAAATATTAACGATATTAGTTGAACTGCTTTGTTTTTATTGAATATTTAGGCGCATTACGCTACTGTGTTTTAATGTTTGTCATTATGATGGTACTTGGAGAGCGACGTTATTGGTGAGAAAAGTTAAAGACCACTCACTGGTCTAGTTAAATACTTAAGTCATGTTAAAAAAAAATACATTTAAGTGATATTTTTGAAATATTTTTCATTTTTAATAGCTTAATTAATACGTCCCCTTCTGCACACTTTGTGAAAAGCACTACATCCAGTAGGTCTAGTTTAGTGGAAATGCGTCATGCAAAATAAAAACCAACGAGACAAAAAGGGAAAGTGACAATTAACCTTAAAGAAAACTCAACTTCAATTTAATGGTCAAATAGGTTTTGTGGCTTCACTTGCTTTTTGATTTGGTGGAATCAGGCCCAAATGGCTCCTTTGATGCAGAACGTTCCAAACCCCTGCCTTTGCGGAAGAGTTGGGAAACTGAATGAATCATAACATGGCCCATCGATGAAGCGGTGGTCGGTTTTGGAGTCGGCCAAAGTAAATAATGAGTTGCCAGACCTGGAGATGGTATCTGTTACAGGTATGCAATCGGAAGATTGTCCATGTTAACTGGGGGTCCGACACCTACATTCTGGCTTGGCCACAGTGCAGGCGTCTTAATCGGCAGTCACTTTCAGATGTTGTGAGACGACGGCTTCCCAACTGCATAGGCTCTTCAACCCTCTGGTGACCCTGCAGTATGTAAGACTTGAGACAGTAGGAGCTGCAGTGTCCAGACAGAAGGAAATCCAGGTGCTTAGCCTGGAGAAGGTCACAACACTTTAACTTTGCCTCTCCCTCAGATGATTGTTGAGTCTGACAGCCAAGGACACCAGTCCATGGAACGATGAGGTTAATCTCTGGAAGCTTACTAGTTATTCTTGGTTAAAGACCAATTTTTTTCCAAAATGTTGTCTTGGTTAAAGTTTATTTTTTAGGTGTTCTTGGGTTTTGGCAACTCCTTCACTCCTTTCGAAACGTTAGCATCCTTGAGTTTTTTCTTTGCCAGAATACTACTTATTGTTAATGCAGACTTCCTGTACACGAGTGCTATTTAACTAGTAGCCAGGTGACATAATTCCAGCACCTGAGTTCAGTTCAAAACTTTGGAGACAAACATTTTTGCAGCAAATTCCTAAAAAAACACTTGAGTTTTCCTGTTGTATCGAGGAACTTGGACCACTGTAAACACATTGGAATATCATTGCATTGACATTTTAACTTTGCTAGCAAACGTAGAACACTTGGGGCCAAAAATGTTATTTGCAGAACTGAGGCGTTCCTCAAAGGACCCCTTCAAGTCCTCTCCGTTTTGGTGATTCCATTTTGTTTTTCCAATAGGATTAATGTCACTAAGGTGTTGCTATAGCTCGATCGCTTCAGATGCAGTAAGTAGTCATTTTTATCATTTGGGTTATTCATCTTGAGTTCAGTTTAAAAAAACTCGTGAGAAACTTACATTTTTGCAGCAGATTCTTATAACCACTAGAGTGCTCTCATAGAGATCATCTTTGACTACCATTTTTGCAGAAGGTCCTTAAAAACAGCAGAGCAAATGTACACAGTAGTGGATGCTTATTCTTCAGAATGTACACTACAAGACTCATAGTGAAGGAAGAGGTCCGCCCACCCGGTCCTTAGTTTTCTGAAAATGTGGCCCCTAAAAAAAACTTTTGAAACGATTTCCTTACGGAATTTGACAGTACCATTATGGATACTTAATTTTTTCTTTCTTCCTTTATTCCCTTGAATCTACAGGTGTCAAACTCAAGGTACAGGGACCATATCTAGCCTGCCACATTTTTTCTGCCACACAAAAGTCTTGAAATAATATGAGTCATTAAAGCACTTTACTTTTTCTGACTAAATGCATTCCTTTTTTTCCACCCCCTCCCCCAAAAAAGAGTGCACTGCATGAAAAAGCACATATTTTTTACTTTAATATCCAATAAGGCAACAAGTATATTATCATACATGTTTTTGTTCAAATAAAAATAAATACTTAAATATCTGCTTAGCTTACGATTTCAAGCAAGTTACACATCAAATTGTACACTATAAAAAGGACAATAGATCTCACGGTTAAAAATTGGCAGCTAAATTTAGCAGATTTTTACCGTAAAAAACAGTGATAGCATTTTTTCATTTACAGTAACATGCTGTAAAAACACAGTTTTGGCGACTGAGCTGCCAGTTTTCCCGCACAATCTACAGTTTTTTTTTTTGTTTTTTTACAGTGTATTTAAAAAATATATAATGATCACATGCTTAGGCAATTGCGTGATAATATTATGAGGCAATTCAGTATACATTTACAGTGCAGAAAGTATTCACAATGCTTCACTCATTTTACATTTTGTCCAAAATGTAATACATTTATTTTTGTAAATGCACTTCTTCATTCAATATTATTTGACACAACAAGCTATTCCAAGTTTTTCTTTTGGAATTAAAAGCCTTTTTAAATCAAATTCTACATGAGCTTAAACATCTGCTTGTCACTTTGGTGAAAAACTTGCTTTTGAAATCAGAAGTCAGTTGGTAAACAATGGCAATAATCAAATAATCAGTCCCTCAGGGATGTTGGCATCCTCAATAAAATGACTTTTTGCTGCAGCATTTTCAAAAAGCTGCAGGGAGACATTTGATTGGTTAGACAGCCCCGTTCCAGTGCTGATGAAACATTCGATTGGGCAAAAGGTGGGGATTGAGCTGCGAGGTCACACATAATTTGCGTGATTGGAACATGGAGAAATCCTGATTGGTATCATGAAGCTCCCGTGATTGCGAAGTGACCCGCGGAAAAAACAAAAACGTTTGACTACCGTGTGCATGACACTGAGCCGATCAGTGGCCCCGATACTGAACAGATTTCTCTGATTGGTTTTGTCTTTTCCAGTAGCCAATACTACTGTAGTTTAGATTTCTTTTTTATCGTTTATAGGGACGGCGTGGCGCAGTGGGAGAGTGGCCGTGCGCAACCCGAGGGTCCCTGGTTCAATCCCCACTTCGTACCAACCTCGTCACGTCCGTTGTGTCCTGAGCAAGACACTTCACCCTTGCTCCTGATGGGTGCTGGTTAGCGCCTTGCATGGCAGCTCCCTCCATCAGTGTGTGAATGTGTGTGTGAATGGGTAAATGTGGAAGTAGTGTCAAAGCGCTTTGAGTATCTTGAAGGTAGAAAAGCGCTATACAAGTACAACCCATTTATCATTTATTTATTTATCTAGCTATTTTCATGCTTGAAAATGTTTCTTTAAGGATCAAAAAATGGTCAAATGTTTTGTTTTAATTGCCACAATAGTTAAAGCGCGATGTGTAAAAGTTCACTTCTCCTAATGCTTATTTTAAAATTGCATTTTTGAGAAGACTTAAACCAGGGGTCTCAAACACGCGGCCCGCGAGACGTTATATTGCGGCCCGCACCTTGATGTGAAATTTGATGTTGGTGAGGCCCGCAAATTTTACATGAGTGGCGCTTTACAGAGTTATACTTTTATACCCTCGATTTTTCTGGGAGACTCTCAATGACAGTGCCCCGCCGGGGATAATCATTCTTTCGAATTTCACTCTAACAACAATACTAGGAGGGCACCTTGAAGACGCTGACTTAAGCGTCCTCTTCAACCTGTACTAGCAGCGTGCCAGGCCAGCCACATGTTGCACTCAACACTTGGAGACGCAGTTAGCGACTGCAAGACATAGTTGATCAACAACCACACAGGTCACATTGAGGGTGGCCGTATAAACAACTTTAACACAGTTACAAATATGTGCCACACTGTGAACCCACACCAAAAAAGAATGACAAACACATTTTGGGAGAACATCCGCATCGTAACACAACATAAACACAACAGAACAAATACCCAGAATTCCATGCAGCCCTTAACTCTTCCAGGCTACACTATTCACCCCCGCCCCCTATCGTAGCCCGGAAGAGTTAGGGCTGCATTGGATTCTGGGTATTTTTTCTGTTGTGTTTATGTTGTGTTTTGGATGTTCTCCCAAAATGTGTTTGTCAATCTTGTTTGATGTGGGTTCACAGTGTGGCTCATATTTGTAACAGTGATATAGTTGTTTATTCGGCCACCCTCAGTGTGACCTGTATGGCTGTTGAATAAGTATGTCTTGCAGTCACTCCCATGGGTTTGCACAAGCCTCATACAATTTATGACTGGGTCGGAACACTGTTTGTATGGTGGAAAAGCAGATGAGACGGTAAGTCGTAGAGGACTCCAAAGGCAGTGCCATCACGGCGCGCCCTAACTATTGTTGTCCGGGTGAAAATCGGGAGAATGATTGCCCCGGGAGATTGACGGGAGGGGCACTGATATTCGGGTGTTTCCCGTAAGATCGCGAGAGTCGGCAAGTATGTTGCCGACGGGAAAGCCATTCAAAGAAGGGGAACTCATTTAAAAGTGCACGATAGATTTTTTTAAAGAAATCTTTTCTTGCAGCCCAGCCTCCCCCAGTTTCTGCATCCAGTGGCCCCCAGGTAAATTGAGTTTGAGACCCCTGACTTAAACTGTCCAAAGTTGTTTAGGCTGAAGAGTGTAAACTATGTACATTTGTATTTTGCAACACATCTGAGACATTGTCAACATTTAGGTGTAACTCAGATTAAATTGTGGTTAATTTCTTTAGAACCTTACAAATTAAATCGATTTGGGGAAAGTGCCCAGATGTCTGACCCCGGCCTATACTATAAATTAAAGGGAAGATAAGATACAACATTTTTATCTTATACTTTATTAGAGAGTCACATATTTTTACACTTGTGACAATATTTTAGCCTGACAGTTACAGAATTATTAATTTGCAACTCTGGACATAGAAGTGTCATAAAAACAGCAAATAAGAATTCAGCATGCTG
Organism: Nerophis ophidion; assembly: GCF_033978795.1. Taxonomy (NCBI): domain Eukaryota; kingdom Metazoa; phylum Chordata; class Actinopteri; order Syngnathiformes; family Syngnathidae; genus Nerophis; species Nerophis ophidion. The sequence continues at coordinate 21,459,229 of NC_084623.1, read as the reverse complement.
GGGAGAAAATTTAAAGAGATAAAATATAGCAATAACAAAAACAAAAATAAAGGAAAGCTGAAAAGGGGAGTGGGACTAGGAGATCCTACCACTGATGACTGAAATACAAGACCTAACACATCCATCCATCCATCTATTTTCTACCGCTTATTCCCTCTTCGGTCGCGGGGGGCGCTGGCGCCTATCTCACCTAACACATGTTAATTGTATTTGTCTTATTGGTGAAAATGTATTCTGCGCCCCGACCATTTTACTGTATGCCTGTGACATGAATGTACAATTAACAGAAAACATTAGTAGAATCATTCTGAAAGTGCTCCACTGTAAAGAGTTTTTTGTTTCCATTTATATGACTCAATAGTTTTTAGTTCATATGCATGTTTAACACTATGATCCATGAAAAAACAAATACGGAATGGTAGTTCAGTTGTCATTAAATGTGTTTACACAGACGACGCACAATAATTTTTATAGAAACAAACCCTTTCCAGCTAAGATGCTCCTTTTGCTCTCAACTTAGACAGCAGCATTTCGTTCTTGCGACATTCCTGGAGGAAGAAAAAAACGTAATATCATCCCACATTGCAGACACATTTTTCTCTGCTTTCATCAACCTTAAAAAAGAGACACACAATGGTACCTCGGGTAAGGGCCATAATAAGGTCCTGTAGTGACGTTGTTGGCCAAAACATACATGACCCGAAGCAAGCTTTCCCAAGTACAGTTGTCGCTCGTTAAAGCACTTAATTGGTAAAAAATTTCCGCTAAGTAGAATTATTACTAATAAATGAAATACTTTCATAGTTAGAGCATAAAAAAACGGTTTACAACCTTCTAATTAAGTTTTTTTTAAACTCTGTAAGAGCCCGCTAAAAATGAAACAGTTTCTGTTTGTGTTGTGTTGTGTTTGCTCGGTTCTCGTATTATCTTTTAACCTGCCCATTGTACAGCACTTTGGATACACTGTGGTACATTTTAAATGTG